>NC_056732.1:1297933185-1297963185 GCF_019279795.1 Protopterus annectens
TATTTTGCTATGTAAGAAGAAAATCATACAAATATCTATCACATGTCCAATGTCTTGATTCAGATTGCACGTTAAACTGTAACAAATGTCATCAATATAGGTCATGGCTATCAGCACACATTCTTGAAAAGCTATAGTTATTTTTTTTTTTACAAACAGTGGTCAATACAATTTGTGCTGTTTTCAGCAAATAACTGTCTACACAAAGAGTTAATTTTATCAGATAAGAACAAAGTTTAGTCTTTTGGACATTACTCATTAACCAGTTAATCACATTTAAGTATTGACTGTGATTCTGCTCAGATTTTGCTCATTAGGCTCTAACTGCAGAAAAGCTAGTCTGTATAAGATTTACAATGGTCAGTCACTATCTGACATTTTGTTCACATATTACAATCCTGCCACAAAAATTCCTCATCTGAGCTACTGGTGCCATAGAAGGACTTGTATCAGTGAAGAGAACTTGCATTTTAAATTTTTTTGTGACTACCAGATAAAACAGCTTTAACAGCTGCTTGAAATGTTGCATTCTATAGCTTCTATATTTGGTAGAGCTGAATGATAACACTGGGCAGCTGTTTACATATTGTCAGGGTGTCATTTATGTTTCAGAATATGTAAAAATAGGGGTCAGTGCAGCTTGATTTGCAAGAGGAAGATTCAGCTACAATTTAATGCATTGTGGGTGCAAACATTTGCACACTTCTGAGTTTTCTCAGTAGCTCTACTCTTGTTTATAGTATATACAGGTGTATCTTCTCTTTCAAAAAAGCATCAGCTTTGCAACCTATACAAGTAGATGCACTTAATAATATGTTTCTATGGACCCAACATGATTCTTCTATCTGTAGATCATGCTTGGGTCAATGATGTTGTCTATGAATATGTCAAAGACTTTTATAAATGCCTATACAACCTTAACATCTCATACTTTATTTTTTGGTCCTCTGAGTTACCAGGTTCAGTATTAAAAGAAAAACAGTCACTTGTGAAATGCTCTGTTATATCTGTGTCACATTCGGTCTGTTTACTTGAGGTTTCTGTAGAGATGTCAAATGGCTTCATGTAGGAAGTAGTAGACTCTTCTGTTTTAACATTTTATTCAGGCATGCTGTATGTATATCAGCAAAGCATAAACCAGGCTGCATGTAGACAAGTGGAAGCCATTTCCTTTATAACCAATACTCCCAATGTACACAATACACCTTCTGTATTCCTCATCATATCATATCATTATTATGGGCAAAAACAACAATGATGGCCAGGATAAGCCTAGATGTTTCTGAACGAGTCCACAGATGCCATGTGTAGGAGTAATGGTATCATAGCTGGGATAGGGCATACACACTCCTGCATCTCATCCATGGAAAAATGGCAGTGATGAACAAAGAACTATGGTAATAGGCCATCATTTTTTCTTTGCTGTCAATATTGCATTCGGCTGTTGCAGAGCAATAGTGGGAATTATGCCATATCCTGAGAGAGAAGTCTTACTATTGGATTGAAAAGGTGGAAGCAATCTGGGATGATGTTATAGATGTCAATATGGACTTATGCTAAGCAACAGCAAGAATTTGTTTATGGACTGATTAACTGAGTGATCAACTAAAATATGCTATAGCCAGTTATTTGGAATTAGCTAAACAGAATAATACTTTAGGACAGCAACATGCTTCTCAGTTGTCCAAATTTTCACAGAATGTCCAGATTTTTGCCTATTATTTTTGGTCTGTTCCTCATAAAATTGTTGGTTTTCTGGATTTCAGTGGCAAAGCAGTGAGGACTGAATTCACTAAATAATGACAGGCATTTCAGTTTCAGACTACATATCTTTCAGAAAATGTGTGGTAACACAAGACCTTTTATTCTAGCATTTTTTTTAGTTTATAAGATCATTATTTAAAATTTGCCTCTATTTCTGGGGCTTTATCCCCCCATTACTTTTGGATTGTCCAGATTTTTTGTGGTAAGAAGGTGAGAGCTATGGGCAGCAAAGAATAAAAATACAATGGACTCACAGTGTGTAATATAAGAAAAAAGAGGCGCATATAGTCTGAACCACTTTGGCTAGGCTCAATAATTAAAGTGAATGTTAGCAGCTAATTAGACTACATTCACAAAAGAGTATATTTTAAAGCCATCTGTGTTAGTGACATAATATATTTCTGTTGTCATAACAGTTTATGGTGTTAATGAACAGTCAGATTTGATCACATGTATGAACTCAGGTTAATAAGAACTGACAGCTGGTAGCTCTAATGAACACACATAAAATATTTACACAATGTCCACATTGTATCTGTTTGTTATACAGGCAAGCCCACTAGATGAAGTGAGCCTTTAAAAAGATGACTTATTGGCACTCTCTGGTTAAATGACTTGTTCAGAGTCACACAGTAAGCAAATGGAGGATGAAGGACTCAAACATTGTACCCTTTTTATTTTATTTGTTTATTTTGTTTTGTTGACTGGGTTTGTCTAACTGGTTTTGGTCAAAAACCCTTTTCAGCAAAGGCCCAGGGAGAAAAGCTTCAACATATTAAAAATATTTTTAAACAGATATTGAGTAAAATACATGAACTTGAGGTTAAGTAATACATATTAACAGTTACATTTACATTTTCTAATTAGATTACATTCATATGTAATTGTGATCTCCCAACAATGGCCGAGTAATCAAGGAGCCTCAATCCTCACCACTGGCAACAGTGGGGGATGTACACACTGGGAGGATGACAAGTACACCCACAGTGAAGTGCAATTTCCCTTAAGAGCACACAGAGACCACAGTCAGTCTGGGGCTGGTTTTTCCCTCTTTCTCCAGATCCTCAATAAAACTCCCCACTGGCAAAGCTATAGGGTTGCGATCTCAGCTGAGTGGCCAAACCAATACCTCCAGCACCCTCTCTGTCCATCCAGTGCTTTGTGTCCCTGCTCAAGTAGCTCACACACACACACACACACACACACACACACACACACACACACACACACACACACACACACACACACACACTTTGTGGTTTGATTTACACACACACACACACACACACACACACACACACACACACACACACACACACACACACACACACACACACACACACACACACACTTTGTGGTTTGATTTACAAACACACACACACACACACACACACACACACACACACACACACACACACACACACACACACACACACACACCTGGAAAGGCTGGCACATGTTTACTAGCTAGGTCCCCTTCTGCCAAGACTATAAGGTAGTTTTCACCACCGCAAACCACTACTTATCAGCTTCTCTGAGGCCCTTAGCAAAGGGTGGCCAACTTTAGTGTGTAATGTTACTATTAATCCAAATAGTAGTTTGACCAAGAGCAAGGCCATTAGGACTGTCCTGCATAGTGTCACCAAATAGGTATGCAAGTACTTTAAGAGCTTAAATATCTCTAGACAGACCAGCCACAATTGAAAGGTTTAAATATATTTAATAATAAATAATAAAAGAACAAGAAAATACTCAGTAAATAATCAATAATAAGCAATAACACACATGCACTAAAGTCACTGCACCACAGGTGTCAATATGATTCTGTCATAGTCCCTGTGTGTGTTAAATACCTGAGGTGCACTTTAGTGGACTATATGAGAAGAGACATTAAGGATCTCTCTGAATATGTGTCACACATAGGTAAATGCCTTGCACTGAGCAGCATTCTAACTTTACCAAGGATGATGCCACAGTATGAACAAAAAATAATTGATTTTAATAACTGGAATAGTTTCCAGGGAATGCAGTGTCTATCAGCATGAGAGGACATGGTTAACAGAATACTTTGTTTTGCCAAGGATGGTTTGTACCTGCCCCCTGGGCTTTTGGATATTGGCTAAAACTTTAACCACCCCCATACAGCCTTTTTAGGCAATGTCCAAATGACAAAACTACAAACACAGCAAAAAAGAAAACTCATAGCATGCTTAAGGTATTACTGATCAATTTTGGGAGCCTGAACAGGAAACTTTATATCCTACAAGCTCTCCTTACTCTGGAGAATGTAGAAATATGTTACCAAGTCTTGGTTTAAAGTCACAGAAAGTACTCTGGCAGTGGAAAGCTACAATGACTTCAACACATTTAGTCCAACAGCAGCACAGACAGGGGCTAAATGTGGCGGTGTCTCAATCTATGTCAGCAGCAAATACAACCCTTGATTGATTAAACAGGGCAATGCCTTCAAATTCATCCATGACCAAGTCCCCATAGACAAGGATCCATCCCATGTCCTGGCCAGCTAAATGACCTACAAAGCTCTTACCTAGACCTAATAGAAGTGCTCACCATCCAGCCTAATATACTATTTATGGGAGATTTTAACTACTCCTGTATAGACTGGGATACATACACTGCCTCTAACTCAGAGGCAAAACATTTCCTGGACTTTATCAACACAAACATCCTGGACCAGATAGTGCACTCCCCAACCAGGGGATCAAATATATTGGACCTAGCACTCACCAACATGGAAGAGCATTGCAGCCCCACCCCCCCATGTTTCATCCTCATTGGTAAAGTCGGACCACAGAGCTGTCTCCATAGAAATATAAATCAACCCAGAAAACCCAAGTAACGCAGTAGTTAGGAACTATACTTAAGTGACAGTTTGTCAAAATTCGCAGCTCTCCCAAACCTTGAGAACAGAGCTACCTGTGCAGAATTATTTAAATAAACCTGTACAAACATGTAAATGGCTGCATTGAGGCTGCTGTACCTTCCAGAAGTAAGCCCACATCTAATACCAAGAAGAAAACCACGGTGGAATCCTTACTTTAACAGGCTATATAACAAAAGAAAGAAGTCATGGCCAGAATCAGAAACAGCAACTCTCACAGAGACAAGAGCCCTCTGATTCAACTAAGCAAGAAACTAAGAGGTCTAATAAAATCTAACAAGGCCAACTGTAAGGTCAGGATAGCCTTTCAGCCTAAGAGCATTCATAAGGCCTACATCAGCTATGTCAGAAACCTTAAACATAATACTCAGTAGTGTGCAGAACTGGTAGTAAATGGCACACCCTTCAATGACCAGAGTGACATAGTAAATTTACTGACTGATACATTTAGCTCTAATTTCACTCCCCACTTCCCCCACTACCCCTTGTGAAATCCCTTCTAGCATATCCCTTAACTATCAACAGGGAGCAGCAGGTCCTGGAAGCTCTCACTAAGGCCAAAAACACTGTTTCAATACGCCCTGACAATACCCCTTGTTGCCTCCTTAATAGCCCAGAACTTGACCTGTCAGGACCATTTGAGGCACTGTTTAACTACAGCCTCAAAACAGGTTATGTGCCAGGTGAATGTAGGGCTGCAATGGTCATCCCCCTTCATAAGTGTAGACAATCAACTGACTCCGAGAACTACAGACCCATCAGCCTGACAAGTCTAATATGCAAAGCTATGGAATGCATTATCATGGAAATGATCAACAAAGACATTGGCAACCTACAGATACTGGATCCATCCCAGTTTGGCTTTATTAAGAGAAAGTCTTGCCTACTTAACTTGGTAGAGTTCTTTGAGAGGGTCACCATGACCACGGATCAGAGGAAAACAGTGCATACCACCTACCTTGACCTGGCCAAGGCTTTCAGTATAGTACCCTACTCAGGTATTCTTGACAAACTCTCAGAACTAGGCAAAACTCCCTATGTGACTCACTGGGTCACCAGCTGGCTCACAGATAGGACCCAGGAAATTGTGATCAATGAAACAACCTCCACAGAGAGACCAGTCACCAGTGGAGTACCTAAGGGATCTGTGTTGGGTCTGATCCTGTTTGGCATCTACTTATTTGAAGTCAAGGCTAATGTCAAAGGTCTGTGGGTCACTGAGGTTGCAGATGACTGTAAATTGGGAGTTTTCATGGATTCCTGCCACAACCCCAACATTTTACAAGAGGGCTAACATAAAGAAACTGACTGGTACAAAAACCATGGATTAAAACTCAGTGTAAAGAAATGCATTATAGTAACCCCTGGGAAAGCTTCCAACAAAGCTAATTACTTCATCAGTGAAGCACCTCTAAGAGTTGACTGATAGTTAGGGATCTGGGAACATATGTAGGCAGCAATCTGGACTTTGACCAACACATTCTATGTCACCCATCTCATAAGGAAGGGTATGGTATCTAGGTCCAAGGAAGTGACACTAACACTCTACTTATCCCTTTTCAGACCCATAATTGAGTATGATGCCCTCTTTGGCATGAACCTAACCAGGCACATGCAACAGCTGGAACACCCTCAAATGTTCCTCACCAGGAGAAACCAGGGTATGAATGCCCTATCCTACACTCATCATCATCAGCAGCAGCAGCAGCCCCCTTTTTCCTATTTTCAACATGGGGCTGGGGTATCGTGTTAACTGTCGTAATATCTCTTGATTCAGTGCTTCACTCCTGCCTTCTTCGACACTCATGCCTGACTGTTGCAGATCTTCTCTCGCACAATCTATCCACCTCTTTGCTGGACATGCTCATTTCCTCTTACCTTCTTCAGGTTCCTATTAGCTGACTGAAGAAGCATTCTTTTGAATGCGTCTTGATCGAACTTGAAAAGATGAAAAGGCAAAAATGACGAAACGGCATATAAGTGAAATCTTTCCCTGGGAAAAAAATTGCTTGGCCGCGTCCGTTACTTTGCCGTTTTTGTCACTGTAGTGCGATCTCGGAGTTGGTATATTTAAGTAGGGGGGTGTGGGGGACACAGTCCTCTACTTTATGTTATGTTTTAAGTGTATTTTTTTTTTTTTGGAACAGCGATTTTTTTTTCCCTCTTGGAAAAAAAATCACTGTTCTAAGCATTCGAGTTTGTAAGCTTTCTCTTACATGGGGTCGATAAATCATTGTTCGCTTTTCTAAGCATTCGATGATCTAATATAGACCGTCTTCTTCCTGTCTGTTCCAAATCTGCTTCACCAGATTGTCTTCTGCTTTTCTGCATGTGTCCAAACCACTGTAATCTGTTGTCTTTGATCTTTTCTGCAATTGTAGTTACTTTGACTTCTGCTCTTATGTTCTCATTTCTTTGTCTTTCCCACAGTGTGCATCGTGACAACCATCTCAAGCACTTCATTTGCATCACCTCTAGCTTCCTCATCTGCTCTACTTTTATTGCCCAAGTTTCTGCACCATACAGTAGTACTGGTTGCACCACTGTCTTGCACACCTTACCTTTAGCTTCTTTGGCATTCTGCTGTCTTAGACTACACCTGAGACTCTGTGTCATTTGGCTCCAGCCCCTCTGATTCTAGCTTTGACCTCTTTATTCAGACTTCTCTTCTCCTCAACCATCCCTCCCAGATACTTGAAGCTGTTTACCTGCTCCACTATCTTCCCTTCTATCTCTATTCTCAGTTTCTTCTAATTTCCCCAATTTACTCATTACAACTGTCTTACATGTTACTCAGATTCATGCTATGTGCTTCAGTTTTGCATTCCATTCCCCTATCCTTTGATGAAGTTCTTGCTCAGTGTCTGCCTGTAATGCCATATCATCCTCATACACCAACTTTGCTGATCTGTCACTTCCAACCTGTTTGCTAATGTAGTCCATCACAAGTATGAACAACAGTGGGCTCAGAGCTGAATCCTGGTGCACACCCACTCCCACTGGGAATCCCCTCTGTGAGACTGAACACTGTTTGTACTTAAGTCATTAGGTCCTTGTACATTGCCTGCACTAATTCTACCAATGTTTCTGGGACTTCGAACTGCCACAGTACTGCCCAAATCCGCTTTCTTGGGACATTGTCATGTGCTTTTTCCAACTCTAGGAATGCCCAGTTGGACTCTTTTCTCACCTCTAGCTTCTTCTCAACTATCTGTCTCACTGCAAACATTGAGTCATTTGTGCTGCATCCTGATCTGAATCCAAACTGCTCATCTCCCATCTTACATTCTACTACACTGTGCATCCTTTTATCAGTTACCCTCCCCAGAACTCTCATGTAATATGACAGGAGTTTAATACCCTCTTCTTGTACAGTGGCACAAGTATACTTATTTTCCAGTCATATGGGATATGCCTTTCTCGCCACACTGCTCTGAGCCTCAGGAGCCATTTCTTCATTGTCTTACCCAGCATCTTTATCATATGTGCTGTGATCTCATCTGAGCCTGCTGCTTTCCCTGACTTCATTTTCTTTACTGTTATTCTTACTTCTTCTATGGTGGGCTCCTCTTCTTCTCCTCTTATTGTAGTCTGTGTCTGGGGCAGTACAGCTTCTGTAGGGTTTTCTTCATTCAGAGGCTGCTGGAAGTACTCCTTCCATCTGCCTTTGATGCCCTGTGGACTAGTGAGCAGGATGTTGCTGGCATCCCTTATGAAAGGTGTCTGACTTTCTTCTTTATCTTACTGTCTTTGCATTGCAACCTGATATAGTTTCTTTGTACCACCTACTTTTCTTTGCTATTGCAACTCTTTTCTTATCTTTTTTGTTAGTCAGCCAGTATTCCTTCCTATAGAAACAACTCTGATCCAAACAGTACCAAAACAGCAAAATCTTCAGAAGTCAGGAATCGAAAAACAGGAACCAAAGTCAGATCCAAAAGCAAATTCTTTATTTTCCAGCGCCTCGGAGAATAAAGAATTTGTTTTTGGATCTGACTTAGAGTTTGTGTAAGTATTCCTTCCTAGCCTGATTGGTCTTTTCTATCTTCCACTTTTTCCTGCACCCCTTCTTTCTTGTCATGGCTTCCTGGACTTCTACATTCCACTACCATCTTTCCTTATGTACCATGTTTCCATACCTGGCTCGGCCACATATTTCTGTAGTCCTCACACATGTTGTTTAAAGGTGCTGCCGTACTTCTTCCACTCCACCTATTTCTTCCTCTTCTTGGGGTGCTAGAGCCCTGAGTAATTTGTTTGAACTGTAGTTTCTCTCCAGTCAGCTTCCAGGTCTTCAGCCTGGTCTCTGTTGACCTTAGAGCCTTCTTTGACCACTGCTTGCAGCTGATTGTGGCAAACAGTAGTTTATGGTGTGGGCCGACTGTTTCACTGGGGAGCACTTTGCAATTGCTGATTCTACCCCATTGCCCTTTCCTTACTAAGAGTAAGTCTACCTGAGTTGCATGTTGGCCACTGTTTTATGAGATCTGTTTCTCTTTCTGAACCATATGTTGGCTACTATCAAGCCATTTGGCAGACAGAAGTCTAGAATGGTCTCTCCTTCTTTATTCCTGTTGCCTCACCAATGTGGACCAAGACAATCTTCATATCCTGTTCTGTCTGCCCCTATATGTGCATTAAAGACACCCATTATCAACACCAGTGTGTGTTGTTCTGCTTTATCTAGTAGGTCCTGCAACTGCTGTATGAATGCACGTTTTTCCTCACTATCAAAATCCTGCTGTGTGGTATAGACTTAGATTATGAATACTGCTCTATAATTAGACTCGAATCTGATTGACATGAGTCTGTCACTAAGTCTGATGATATCCCTCACTGCCTTCTGAAGCCTCTTTCTCACCACAATTCTCAAACCATTTCTAGCCTTTCCACCTCCTGAGTAGTAGATTCTGCATCCCAAGCCAAGTGGCATTGCTGCACTGCCCTTCCATCTTGTCTCTTAGATACACAGGGTGTCCAGCCTCCTCTGTGTCATCATGTCATTCACTTCCAAGCTGCATCCTGTCAGTGAACTTACATTAAGGTTACCAATTCTCATTTCATGTTTGGTAGGTTGATTGGTTTTACATCCAGCTTTCACTCAACAGAGCTATCCCAGGTAACCCAGGCTGGGTAACTAGACACCAACTGGCAAGTAGCTTATTGACTCAGGGCTGCTGGGGTTTATGGTGGGCACACACTGGCCAATAGGGGCATATACACCCCCTCCCACTGTTAGCATGGGCCCCTGGCATAGGTCGGAGTAGGCCGAGTCCTCAACCCATTTATCACCAGTAACTACCCATGCCCATTTTGGTGACATAAATAATCACCTACAGACATATTTTACACTGTTTAGTGACTAGCCTTGCAATAGCACACATTCTGTGATCTGTGTTCTTCTATCTTGAGGATATTGTGCACCACAGTAGATGTCCAAAGTGGTTAATCTATACAATTCTTCCCCTTATAGGGCATCATGTAGAGTCTGTGCTGCTACCCACAGCTCCATTCATTGGTGAGTTTGAGATGCAAACACTCAGGATGCTTTTGGAGGGGGGAGGAACCACAGAGACACAAGGAGAACATGGAAACTCCAAACAATCATTGGTCAGAGGTCAGGCCTAAACCTTGTTCCTTGTGCATGGCAGGTGAAGACCTTAACCATTATGTCAACTAGTCTCTACCATATTTGGATAGAGTATCCTATCCTACATTGATTGCCTTAAAGTCTTATCTCTGTACTCTGTCTCCTAAAGGTTACAGTGAGGCGATCTATGCATTGCTATGATGGCATCCTCAGATTCAGCTTTAATGGATATATTGCACATCCACAAAACAAACAGCACCAGAAACACTAGATCCAAGGCATGACCTCTATCTGTGACATAAATAGAACCTGCTGGAGGGACTGATATGTGTCTCAAAGGATCCCCACACTATGGAATAAGCTCCCCATCTACATGAAGCAGAGTTCACTCCTGACCCTTTTCAAAAGAAAACTTGATCATAGGATGGGAAATTGCAAAGTCACAGAATAATCCAAAATACTGCAAAATAAGCAGTGACATTCAGCAGAAAAGCTAGTCAGTCGTTTGATAAACGTTATTTCAATAAAAATAAATAAGCACTTTCATTCACTTAAGCCATATGTGAATTTCTTCAGACTCTTCACCCACAGTAACAGCTTTTTTTAAAAAAGACTCAAGTACAATGATGCAATCATTACATCACTTCCTCAAGTGTCTTAAAGGTCCAGTCATCCTTTCCTTTAAAACATGTTTTTAAACATTTTAAATATAAAACAAAGACAGGTACAAGACCAAACTACCTTATTATTTAAATAAATTGTTTTAATCCCAAAGGTAGTTAACACTTACTTAAAATATTACCTGTCTAGTCAAAGCTTTTAATGCTAAAATATGTTTCATACTGCAGCAGTTATTCAACCTTGGATAAAAATAGGCATTAAAACTTAGTTGCCATACTAACTCTTTCTTTTGCAAATAAAGTTCCCCAAGTCCTCCTCTCACCTTTACTGGGAGATGATCAATGACAAAATATTTAAAAAAATGATACTCATTCATATTCACATGTTTAACTAAGCTGCTAGATAAATTAATTTATTTAAAACTATATTCATGTTCATAGATACGGTCTTTAAGTTTGTGCTCAATTTTTCCAAAACAGGGACACTTCTGGTACTGTGCTAAGTAGACAACTTGTTTAGAGTCACAGTTAAAAATACTCTTAATATGGTAGGTAGCATCCCTTACCTGAAATGTGGACCCCTCATAAATGAACTTACAATATGAGCAGGCTGTACATTTTATCATACCAGACCTTCCTCTTAGTGAACCTGTTTTTTTCTGTTCCAAAAAAGCTTTCAGATTGGCCTCTCTGATATACTAATGGAGGAATCTCCTGGATTTTGTCATGTTTTTCCACATCGTCATATAACGATATCCAATTCTTATTAAAAACGGACCTCAGGACCCAGCTATTGGCATTAAAGGTGGTCACAAAACTCGTACCAAACTCTTTCAATATACTCACCTCAGAGGGTTCAAAATTGGGAGTCGCTTTTGCAGCTTCCTCACATTTATGTTGACTTCTTTCTTAAAGAGAATAGGCTTGACATGGCCAATTGATCTTTTTGACGTCACTTCCTCCACCAAATCCTGAACCAGTGATTCTGGATAGCTTCTTCTGTGAAACTTCATACAAATGTTAGCACATTCTTGATGAAATTCAGAATGCAAGGAAATCATGCTGGCTGCTCGGACTAGTTGCCCTTTCACTACAGATCTCTTCTTGAAAAGGGTGGGAGCTTGTAAAGTGTAGAAATGTGTTGGATTAAATTTCTGCCCTTCATTGTCCTTTTCTAATAAAACATCCAAATAGGAAAGTCTTTCAAAATGATATTCAGATGTGAATTTCAAGAAGGGAGTAGTGTTGTTAATGTATTGGACAAACTGATGGATACCTCCCTCATCCCCTTTCCATATGATAAATATATCATCCAAATAGTGGACAAAAGTTCTAATATTCATCCTAATGGAGGGAATGTCCAGCACATACCTATACTCCCACACAGCCATGACAATGTTGGCAAAGATACCCCTACAAGGGGAACCCATCGCCACCCCTGACTTCTGTAGGAAATATTTCTCATTGAAATAAATGTAGTTGTTATGTATAACCAACTCATACAGTTCCTTGAAAAGATCAAAAATCACCCCCTGCTCTGTCCTCCTTGTCTCTGATGGGCAGAGTTAGAGTTTGGCAGTAAGTAAATTAATCCCCATCTAACATACTCCCCCGCATAACCCTACCATATATGTGTCCAAAGAACTCTGGGACAAAACTGGATTAGGCTACATGGCTAGGCTTGTAAAGACCCTGGTGGTCATTGGCCTAGGATGAACCTATGAACCTATGTTTGTCTTCTAAATTATACACATTACAATTTAGAGAACACTTGCAGCAGACATTGGATTGAGTGGTGGTGGTGGCCCTTCACCTCCATACATTTAAGAAGGCCCATTCGGAAATGAAAAAGTTCCTTGTTTATGTGCTATTACTTTTTCTTTCAAGCTCATGTTACATCTTCATTATAACTTCAAATTTGCCTACACTTGGGGGCTTTAGATTTCCAAGATTTAACAACCTCCTATTTACAAACCAACAACATCAGCTGTGGAAAGACATTGTATGTTTATCCAAGGGAGAAACTGCATCATAACCTAACAGAAATTGAAATAGTTGTGGGGTAAGGGCTACCTTTCCTGGACACAGCCTAAAATACCATACTATCAATTCCTCCTTAAGACATTAATATGGATCCTGTCTACTAGTTTAAATTCATCACAGAGTTAGAATAGGATAGCACCCCATGAATACTGTCAAGATATTTGTGAAGGGGTATAAAAATACATAAAAAGGGATTGCCACCCAAAGAAGTGGAACCTCCTAGATTTAGTCATACCTTGGAATTTGGAGTAGAGCCTCCCATCAGTCTCTATACTGAGCATCCTTTCCCACTAAAGCCTATATTTATTAGTAAGAGCATTCCTACTATTCATTAAAATTCTATACAATTTAGAGAGTATGCCTTTGGAGGTAGGGGGACCAGTTTTGTACTCCACCCATGATTTAATCCAATGAGGCTAATCACCCTAATTCATTTGGAATAACTTTATGGAGCTGGCTTTTGTAACCATTTGGAAGAAAGCTACATGGGCATCTTCCCCAGCTCCAAATACCTCATACTATTCCTCAAACATGCGTGAATGGGCGTACCTTCATTGAAGGTTGTGCGTCAGAGCTGGCAACTCGGCACGTAAAAATCTACTGCCAATCATTAGCGGACTGGAGTTATTATGCTATTTTTTAAAACATGTTTATTAAATTATTACTTAAGACACATGCAAACATATATTAACAGAAAAGCAATCAAACATACTAACATTTTTTCCATTTACAAACTTTATGCATCACATATCTTTACTTTCTTTGTAACTATCATCAGTCTACCATTACATAAATTGTTGGATTCCTGCCTTCCCTTAAACTGCACTCCTGATGAACATTATTCTCATGCAGTTTTTAAAAAGTTTTATTTATTTATACGTAATTTGCTCCTTCCCTTTTCTAAAGATCTCTTTTCCAGTTCTTTTATCTATAATATTCATGTCTCCAAATACCGTTAATTTAGACTTTAATTTCCATTTTCTAGTAATTGCTTTTTTTTGGCAGCCAACAGAATTCACTTTAATAAGGCCTTACTATGTCCAGGTAATTCAGATCCTGTGTCCCAGTTCAAAAATAATCATTTCCTTAATTATAGCCATTTGCTCACCCATTATTTCTAACAGAGTACTCTGTAGGGAATTTTTAAAATCTGCCAACTCTTTATACTTCCAAAACATATTCTCCCAGTTGCTTCTTTCTTCGCAATCATACCTACAACATTTGCTATCTACCAGAGGAAAAAGTATTTGAAGTCTGCTTGATGTATAAAAATAGTGGTAGAATTTTTAGTTGAATCTAGAATAAAAACTGCTGATAAAAAATGGCCTGTCACCTACTATTGCAATATAAAACACATATGATAGCCACTCTAAAACCTTGAAAAAATGTTTTTTGATAGAGGATACCCCAAAATGTTAGTACAAGAAATTAGTGATGAAGTTATGGATGGAGAGGGCATGAAATACATCCCTTTCTTTGATTTGGGTCTGAAAGAAAATTACAGTATACCAATGGAAATTCATGAGACTAGAACTATAACATCTAAGGATGGATACCAACAAGGATGGCTTATCCTAAGTGTTGGTCTTGGAATACATCTCTGGTTCAAGGATGATTAGGAATATTTTTAGCATAAACTGGAACATTTTTTAGTGATGAAATGGTGAAAAGTAGTTGGTGAAAGGCCATTGTTTGTTTATAAAAGGACAAAAAATATTAAAAATATGGTCAAGGCCCCAAGATGGGTTATTATGACAACAGGGGAAAAAGTACTACAAAGTGTGATGCATGCAACCAGTGTAAATAACATTTGTGGAAAAGGCACACTTATTCTTGAGAATTCTTTAAAAGCAGTTATATACGCTGAATGGGTTAATTTTAACACCAAAGGTGTTGTTTACCTTGCAGTATGTTCTGAATGTCTAGCATTTTATGTTGGAAAAACAGAATGAGCACTTAAAAAGCGCATTTACAAGCATTATTATGACATCTCTAGGGGTAATGTTAATTATGCCCTGTTTTGACAGTCCTTTATTTGTGTTTCATTTAAACAGTTTTTATTTATTATTCTTGAAAAGGTTGCCTCTAACCCTAGGGGTGGAGCATGGAAAGAAAAAATTGGTTACAGGGAGCTCATTTGGCAGCTTAGGCTGGATGCTACTCATTTTACTTGGTATCAGTCACAATATTTCCTTTATGCTCGTCTTGAAACAAATGGCAGCCAAATTGTCATTAACTTCATTTATTTGTACAAACTACAAGAATTTTCCTTTACCCTCAATCATTTTAATCATCCTGTTTTCATTTATGGAACCATGTAACACCTTTAGGACACTAGGTTTTCTTTCTTGGCATTGTTTTTAACAATACTCCTTATTTGTACACCTTTTTGAACACAAGAATATTTTTATTCATTGTGTTTCTTTTTAAAACTTTTTATAGGCTTGGTTGTTTAATTATTAATTACTGATCATGTGATTTGTGTTAGCCTATATATTGTCCTGTTTTGTATTGTGTGTTTGGACATTGGCTTTAAATGGCAACTTTATTTGGATTAGTCAATAACTTGCTTGATTTTATTCCTTTGGCTTTGGTGGTTTGTTCACAGTATCCTTGTATTGGTGCACTCATTTTATGATTGGTTTTGTTTTCAGTGCACTCACACTTTTTAATTGGTATGGTGTATAAAAATACCCATGCAAACAGTTCCAAGCAAAGATCCTAAACCTCCTGGACTTTGTTGCATACTTGTGAGCCATACATGTGTTTTCCCATTGTTCTCTTGTAGCGATTTTCCAGTCTCTCTTCCCAATATTTTCTAACCCCATCTGATTGACTCTTATAGTTATCATGATATATTTTATATGTCCTACTAATTTTCCTTTTTTCATCAGCAATTTATATTCTAGATTCAACTAAAAGCTCTAGCAGAGCAGCTCTTTCACTTAAGATTCTCCTATCCCTTTCCTTTGCCTGTTCTCTGATATCATTCTCTGATATGGAAGGGAGTCTCTAGCCTATGCTACAAATGTCTTCTTGGCTAATCGCTCTTTATTACCTTTCCCTCTCTAGTTATTTGCTCCCAATACCCTGGTTGCTTTGCTAGTTTTCTCCAGCAAATTCCAGCCCCCTCTTGCCTATTTTTTATAACACAACTTGCAGTCATCCCAATTGCCAAAATCCCCTTTCTCCATTCTCATGCTGGCTTACTTCTTGGAATACGTTCTGCTACTTTATGAATATAATATTCTGTATTATAGTTATTATTCTCCTTAGGGATCTGCATCCCAAATGCCACTCTCTCTGTGTATCTCTAGAACTTCCCTCTACTCCATCATCATTCCATTCCATTTTGAATTATAACCTTCTACTTGTGTTATGTATATGAGCTTTAAATGCATAGCTCTAAAATAACTCTTCAAATCAAGTAATTCTAAACCACCTTGTTCTATTGCCCTCTTCCCCATCCTAGATAATTTCCTTCAGTCTTTATTAATTATTTTCTACAACTTCTCCTCTGGTTGATAAAAATATGCCTGACCTGTATATAAAACTAAAGGGACTAAAACATGTTTCTGCTTTTATCTTACTATCCATATCCATAAAAAGAGCTTCCAGTTTCTCACTTTTTGTGTCTTCTTTTGTTTAGCCTCTCTCTATGTATCCTTAGCTGCCATAACAGAAGCCTTTGTAATACATACTCCCAAATACTTCATCTTATAGTATCCCCATAAATATGGGTATTGCTGAACCAGTTTGTCTGTGGGTGCATAATTTATGGCTATAGCTTTTGTTTTACCTTCATTAATTTTATATCATGAAAAAACTTTAAAATGGTCTCAAAATGTTCCACAACACTGAGATGACCTTTTTTGGATTTATCAGGTACAAAATAGTATTCTCTGCAAATAAAGCCAATTTTCTTGGTTAACATACAAATTATATCCTTGAGTTTCTGAGGCCCTTATTTTCTTTGCCAATTGCTCCAAATATAAAACAAATAACAAAGGGGAGAAAGGACACCCCTGCCTGGTTCCTTTGTTTAATATCATCTATAGGTATCACAGCCACCACAGCTTTCTTCCAAGATGTTGTTGCTTCCTTTCCAAAATCTTCCAGATCTTTATCTCTTTCTTGCCTCCTAACTTCCAGATTCCCACAGGAGTAAGATCTGTTCCTGGTGACTTTCCTGAAGATTGTTTACACATTACCATTTTAATCTTATCTCTTCCTATCTTACCTGTTAGTTGTTGAGTCTCATTTACCTCTAACCTTGGGATAATTAAGTCTCCCTTATATATTTCCATCTGTGGTCTTTTTTTTTTATTTTTGCATTTCTCTGCTTTATACAAATTTTCATAAAATTTCCAAAATATTACTAACACCTCAACAAGCTTTCCAGTTATTTTTCTTGTTAAAGGCTCCCTTAGTTTGGTGACAGCCCTTTCTGCATTCTGTTGCCTAAGTTGTTGTGATGAAAGTTTTTGTGCCCTGGAGTTATTATCAAAAAATAGTTGCTTAACGGCAATCTTTCTAAACATATGCATATTATCCAGATACTCCCTTATTTGCACCTGTTCTTGTTCTTTGAGATTCCCCTTATTTTGCAGTGCTTTAACCTTTGTTAGCCCCTCTAAATAATTTCTATTAGTTCGTAACCATATATCTTTCTCTTTTATTTCTACCCTAATTTTGAACTCAGTTTTTATTTTATCCCACTCACTAGCTATTTCTGTTTTCCCTAATAACTCTCAAATAATTTATGTTACCCATTCCTTAAACTCATATCTTTTTAAGAGGTAGGTGGGAACTGCCAGCGTCTCATTTTTACTTTATTGCCCTACATTTTTATCATAGTTTTTATCTGTGCTTGACCTGAAACAGTTATTGAATATGTGTTGAAGCTTTCAATTAAATACATATGTTCATGTGAAATATAATTTCTCTCTAGTCTAGCCCAGTTATGGTGCCTTGAGGAATAATATGTAAATTCTTTCGGAATTCCTACTACCAAATTCACATCTTCCATGCCAAATATTTTCATAAATTTCTTCAGAAATCTATCCTTTTTGTTTTATTTTCCCATCCAAGACCCCCTGGTACATTTTCACTATTGCAAATCAAGTTCCAGTCCCCAGCTATAAGTAATATTCCCTACTGAAAGCTGGTTATTTGCATAATCATCATTTAATAAATGAATTGACGAATGGGAGTAGTTTTAACCATTTATAACCATTTATAACACTGGTGGTATTTGCTTTTTATTAGGTTCATAGGTTCATAGGTTCATAGGTTTATACTAGGCTATCTGCCCTAAGGCATTTATAAGCCTAGCCCAAATTTTTGTGGCTTATGCCACCCCTTATATGAAAAAATACTGTGCCCATTAGTTTGTTGTGCCTTTGTCCAGCAGTGACACAGAGATGATTCCCGGGATAAACCTACGATCTCCCATCCACAGGTCAAGATTTCTCTTGAACAGAGCTAGTGAGGTGCTCTGCCTCACATGGATCGGGATTTTATTCCACAGCATAGGGAGTCTCTGAGTGATAAATCTATCCCTCCAGCATGTCCTATTTATATCCGTGCTAAGGTTTAAGTCGCTTGCTCTAGTGGTTTTGGTGGATTTGGATTTTTTGAGGTGGAGCATGTCCATTAATTCCGGGTTGGACATGGCCTTGTATGTCAGGCACATGTCACCTCTGAGCAGACGGTATGCAACTGCATAGAGCTGGAGTTTCTTCAATCTGGCAGCATATGACAGATTTTGGAGTCCCTTTATCCTTTTGGTGAGGAACTTTTGGGGTCTCTCCAATTGCTGCAGATGTCGGGTGAGATACATCCCGAATGGGGCATTGTACTCGATCATTGGTCTGATAAGTGAAGCGTACAGGGAACAATGACCTCACTAGATCTGGATGTGAATCCCTTCATGATCAGGTGGGCAATGTAGAAGGTCTTTCTAACCACTTTAGCAACGTGAGTGTCAAAAGAAAGGCCACTGTCAACCTGGGTCCCCAGGTCCCTGATAACCTCTTCTGTGCTTAGTGGATTGCCACCTATATGGTAGCTTGGGGTTACCTTGTTTTTCCCAAAGGGTATGACTATACATTTTTGGCGTTTAACTTCAGGCCATGGCTCTGGCACCAGCTATCTGTTTCCGTGAGTCCCTTCTGAAGGATATCCGTGTCCGATGCACTTTCCACTATGGCCCAGTTTGCAGTCGCCTGCAAACTTTGTCAGCCAAAGTCCTCCCATGTTGGCCTGTACTTCTGAGAAGTAGATGCCGAACAATAGGGGCCAAGGACCGAGTCCTGTGGGACACCACTTGTGACCGGCTTGGAGTCTGACATAGCGCCAGCAACTCTAACCCTGTGGGTTCTGTCCTTAAGCCAGTTTGCAACCCATCTTGTGACATATGGGTTTACATTTAAGCTGGTAAGTTTTTCTACAATACCGAGTGGGGTATTGTGTCAAGGCCTTTGCAAGGTCAAGGTAGGCTGTATGGACTGCCTTTCCTCATCAATGGCCTTGGTGACTGTTTCAAGAAGTCAACCAAGTTCAAAAGGCATGATCTTCCCTTGACGGCCAAACTGGGTCGGGTCCAATGTCTGCAAGTCCCCTATATCTTTGTTTATGAGCTCCATTATGATCCTCTCCATAGCTTTGCAGACTAGACTTGTTAAGCTTATGGGGCAGTAATTACCAGGGTCCGTAGAGGCACCGCCTTTGTGGAGTGGGACCACAGTTGCCGTACGCCACTCCTTGGGCACGTATCCTGTGGTAAGGCTGAGATTAAACAGCTGCCTTATGTGCGGGTTTAATTCCTCATTTAGCTCGTGTAGCACACAGCCGGGGACACCATCCGGTCCCATTGATGCTGTGTTTTTAGCTTTAGAGAGAGCAGCTTTCAATTGCGCATTTGAGATGTCTGGGAGGCTACACTCTGCTGGGATAGTTATCTCTCCTTTAGGGGGGGAGAGGGGGTTGATGTTTGCACTGAACCTGTCTGCCAGTATGTTGGCAATGTCTGTGGGTTCAGTGATTTTTGTATCATTTTGGACTAATTCTGAGCATATCTGGGAGTTTCCACCCAGGTTCCTAACATAGCTGAAAAAGGCCTTATGATTGTCCTTTGAATCCATGGCAATTTTTCTCTCAAAATTGGACTTAGTTGATTTTATGAGTGCTCGTATTTTTTTACTAATAATGATCAGGGGTGACTTCCCTTTTATGGATTTTGTTCTATCATGTAATAGCTTAGTTCAGATGAAGTCCTGTATGGAGAAGGACAAATGCTCTTAACCAATAAATATTTTGTGATACATGTACTACATTTGTTTTTCTTTTTTCATGATTACTGGGGCATTTTCCTTTTAACTCGATCAGCCCCAATAATCAAGAAAACAATCACGAAAAAATATTTGCCAGTGATCCTACTAATAGACACAGTAAGTTTACCATAGATAGCGATGTATAAAACCATGGCTAGCTGAGCAACACCTCACACATATTAATAAAAGTGAATATGAGACCCTTGCCCCACATGATAGCAATGCAGTCTTGGTTGACAGTGATAAAAAAATCATTATTATAAATGTATATAGAATACAAAACTTGACAGTTTACCCTATTATGCTAGAATGCAAACATGATACTTTAAAATGCTTCCTAGGTAGAGGCATTGAACCTCTATTTAGGATGGAAAAAACTAAAATAACACAACACCACCTGAAGGGATGTTTCATTTGCTCAATAAACTTTAATAAAGTGCTAGTATGAAAAAATGCATCTGTTTTAAAGGAGAAAAAAATACAAGTAAATGCATAGAAAGCTGTTAGTGAGATACATGTGATACTCCTTGCTGCTGTCCCTCCCTCATCCTACAGCAAGCCTCAGCACTACTGACCTACCAGTGCTCAGTGGACTACACTACCTGATCACCTCATAAAATCCCCTTCCCCATAAAAATAAATAAATAAATAAATAAGTCTGATGGCTTTTATCCTCTTGGCAGCAATTAGTATGAAGGGAGGTATGTAAGACTTGCCTTTTACCTTTAATGCAACCGAACAAATGTATGTTTTCCATAACCACCCCATCAAGTACTGGTACTTGTTGAACAATTACCTGAGATACAGAGATCTGACAATGAAGGAGCTGCAGCTTTTTAAAAAAAAAATTCCAGTGCCTGTTTCACAGAAGAGAAGGTCACAGAGCCCCCTAGTAGAAAAACCTAGGGAGTAGCCAGATGTATCAGTTTAAAATGCCAGGGATGATGTTTGTAAGTCTCTGCAGAGTGTCAAAAATTGATCCTAAATATGTATTGTATTGGTGTGTGGGTTCCAACATTATTAGCTGAGATTTTGATTAATTGCTCAGAGGAATTAATATTTTTATGGCGGCCAGAATATAACAGGATAGAGTTGCCCTTAGATGATTTTAGCATCACCTTAGAGTCATGTAGATGTTTATTGGGCATGTTTCAGTATGGTTTGTACCAGTACAGACAAAAGCCACTTCATTGGCATATTGCATGAGTTTGAGTTGTGCACTATATTTTGATATAGGATTAACATACAGGATAAAGATTAGACAACCTAGTATTGAGCCTTGATGAAGACATTTATTAGTGGTAAATTCATCATTTTCCTGTTTGACTTTACATTTTCTTGTAGAAAAGTAATGTTCAAACAACATTTATAGTATTGTATTGGAAGTCAAGGTTTTTTTGATAAAGCCTACTTAACTAATAATGTCAAAAGCCTTGGATAGGGGTAGGAATATTCCTGCTATTACCTCTCACATGTTAGGTCTCGCTAGCGTATCAGTTACACTTAACAGTACTGTATTTGCAATATGTCCTTTCCTAAAGCCATGTTGTTTGCAAGGGAGGATGTTCTGTTTGTTTAGATAACCCACAGGTTGCTGCTGCACTTCTTATTTGAATATTTCTGAGTGATTGTTAAATATGATTATGGTTCAGTAGTTACTGGGTTCAATTTGTGTTCCTGTTGCGAAGAGGTATAACATGGGTTTCCATCCATATCTGACAAACATTACTTAAAATAATACATTAATCCTGTTAATGGTATGACTATAGAGTGAGCACCTAATTTAAGGAATTTAAGTGGATGCTGATCTAATTTTGCTTAACCTTGTCCTTTGATCTTCTGTAGGCATTTCCCTGACAATGAAAACATTGAATTATTTCATTTGGAATTGCTATGGTAGTTGAAAAGTCATATTTATCATGAATGTGTGAAGCAGACAGATATGGTTTAAAATGCAGTTTTAAAGTAGTTGAGTAGAAGGTCAGCAGTTTTTTTTTTGTTGTTGATGGAGTTAGGAGCTGCTGATGAAGTGATACTGTTAAAATTATCATTTGTATAGCTCATTATATTAGTTTATATTTGTTTATTAAATGTTTATAGATTTCTAAGTCAGAAATTAGGTCAGGCTTTGTATGCCTTGCCTATTAGGTATCTTCTTTTTGTATAAGAGTTTTAAGTCAGATATCACCAAAGGTTGGGATGCATTCTTTAGTCAGATAGTTTTAATAGGTGCTAGGATGTGAAGTATATCTGCAAAAGAGGTGTGGAAATAGTTCATTGTATTATTTACATCTGTAAGAGGTCTGCGGAGTACCAGTTAATTTATTGTACTAAAGTGATTTTCTGACATTCAGTGGTCACCCATGGTGTTCCTCCTTGTAGTCGATATTCATTATTTCCACAGTATTTTACTATGACTTTTTTAGAATTTTAGTAGCATGGACATGGATAGTGTTCCTTATGTGGTTGATATATGTAACTCTTCAATAAATAAACTGGATAATAACGCAAGCAGTAGTGATGATACTAGTGCTGAAAGCAATAATGAATGGTTCCCACAGGATTGTAGCTGGAGACACCTGGAAATAATGAGTGGCATGTGTTTTAAAGTTTGCAGTTATTTTACAAAATTTGTAGACTTATTTTTCCTGTACTGATTCAGGACACACTAATACACCTCTCTCCACTTAATATGTTAAAAATGTTCAAGTGAGTTAAAAATAAAATTGTGCCTATGAACAGTTTTAGAGGCATCAGAGCACAAAAATAGACAAGATGGGTGCTGTGAGTGCATAACATTATCATTCTGTTCATCTAGTATGTGACAGAGTCATCAGCAATCCTTAGATGTACAAGCAGAGTTCTCATATCTTTCAGTTAGCAGATCCAAAGTTACATGGTGATAAGTATATAGGCAGTATTAGCATATAAGTGACTGTTCACTATGTAGTACACTGTCACTGTTCAAGCAGCACAAGGAAACTGTGGACAGTATAAGGTGCCATTTCAGTGCCCTTGCTTCTGCACTCTGAACATGTCATAAATGCTAGTAAGTTAGTAACCCTCAACAAAGATTATTACGGTACTCAATTAGGACATCAATGCATGCAGGTCCGACGTATAAATAATCTGACTGATTCTTCATAAATTCCTGAGATGGAAACATAAAGCTTAACTATTGCTGGAACCACTCCTGTTTGTCAACGGCTTTTCTAAATCACATTTCCTAGCAACTGAATTATTCATCTGCAATTTAGGAGCAGTCATTATGCAAGGAATATTTCATCTCTGTCATCTGGAGAACTAACATTTTTTCTTGTTTTGTTCATTATGATACAATTTGCAGATGCCATATTTTACATCATTTCAAGACAGAGTTCATCAGTATCCAAAGGATGAACTGTGGTCATTCTGAAATGTCATTTAAGGTTATGTATTATCCACATACATACCTCTCAACCTCTTAGAGCAAAGCCATAAATAATGGGGGACAAAGGCCCAAAAAATAGGGACATTTTTTAAATACTGCTCTTATAAAATTAGAAAGTTGATAGAATAACAGGTTTTGTATTAGCATGCATTTTCTGAAGGGTATGAAGTCTGAATCTCAATTGTCTGTCATTATTTTCTGACTCCAGCCCTCAATGATTTGCCAGTGATTTGCCAGAAAACCACAATTTTATGAGAAACAGGTCAAAAATATGAAACAAAAATCTGGACATTCTGCAAAAATGTTGAGAAGTATGTATAGCTGTGACAGCTTGGCACATGTCTGTACACTGTGTCTCCTAAAGGCATCAGGTACCCTTACAATGATAGCTGAGCTAGGTAATATCAATTCCTGAATTACCCAGAAAATTCGGAGTGCTGGTTTTAAGGATTAACTTCCTAAACAAATCCCTGGAACCTATTTGTGAGTAAGAACTGAAATTGACTGATGCCTGTTCATTCCATCCTTAGCAGTCCTGCAATCTGGTAACACAGTCTGCAGTACGAGGTGCTGCTGAAGGTTCAAGGAGGACCACAATGGCTTGGATTGAAAGGTCCATTATGTTGTCGGTTTGTTATGGCCCTAAATGTCCATATTTATCTGTAATGCTACTACCTTCTCAACAACTCTGCCCTTAAAAGGAAGGTTGGAAATAAAGCTACATTTACTTTTTAAACACAAGGCTCACCAATTCATTTTTACAAGGCTCACCAATGCCTTTTTAAAAGCAGAAAGGAATATACCATTGCTCGGAGAGGCTGAAGTGTGTGTGTGTGTGTGTGTGTGTGTGTGTGTGTGTGTGTGTGTGTGTGTGTGTGTGTGTGTGTGTGTGTGTATACATGCATATATGTTTGTGTATGGCTGTGCTTTACAAGGTCTGCATGTTTGCACATATTTTTGTGCCTGTCATTAAGTCCTGCTCTGTTTTCCTTACCTTATTAACCCACAGTGGTGGTGCTGCAGTAGTGTTGCCTCACAGTAAGACGCTGTTCGGTTCGATTCTCAGTTAGAGCGTCTTCTGCATGGAAACATGCGTGAATGGGCATACCTTCGTTGAAGGTTGTGCATCAGGGCTGGTAACTCGGCACGTAAAAATCAACTACCAATCATTAGTGGACCGGAGTTCCGCTGTGGCAACCCCTAACTGGGAAAAGCCGAAAGACACAACAACAACAACAACAACAACATTAAGCCCGACTTAACTAATGATATAACTTTTTTCATTTCTGTTGTCCTCTGTTATGTGTCTATTGCCTGTTAGTATAGTTCCTTTAACTGTACTCTGAGCAGTCCTCATTCTCTGGCATCATACAGCAGAGTATCTCGTTCCTGTGGTCTGATGCCACTCCCTCTGCCAGTGCTGTATTTCCCACTATTATAAATTACTATTCTTTGCCTGGTTGGTTGGTTTACCAATTTCCAGAAATGTTGCTCTACCTAGCAATATTTTCCTACAAATCCACAGTTTATTATTGTTGGAAAGAGTTTGGATATAAATGCTCTGACACTGTATCAGCTACATGACATTTAGTATGATCCAATAACTTGTGCATCATTCTTGATTTTATTTTTCACAAATTATTGTGAATCTGCAAACTACTGCTTACAGAAACTGTACTGGATATATAATAGTAGTCATCAACTTTCCTTGACCTTAACAAAGGTATTGCAGTAATTAAGTATTCCTAGTTGAATCTGTAAATGTATTTGAAGCCTAGGGCCATAAGTGATAACCTTTCAGAGATAACATGCACTGCTGTCACAAACATCTGTCCTACTAGCATACCATTGACAGATGTGTGAATAGTGTCACGGTTTGTACATTTCTACAGTAGAACATTGGACTGGGTGCCCACTTCGTCATTTGCATCAATTCTACGGGAAGGGATACAACATTGCACTGTGAAATTATCCCCTCAATTCCAACAGGCAGGGTAATATTTAAAAGTATCATAGCCACACAAAGAAAGATCAGGCCATCAGTTTTTCCCCATCAGTTACCAAATATCTCACTGTCCGGTATAGCTTCATACTAAAATGAATAAATTTTACTTTCTCAATTGCCTGCATTGACCACACTTCAGTATGTGTACTTTATGATAAATGAAGAACAAAACCAGACAGATGAGCCAAAATATGGTACTCAATTTTAATGACAAAGCATACACATCAAACAGTGAGCGCTTTCGTCTGCACTGGACTTCTTCAGACTGAATAATGTGATTGCAGTATTAAAACACTTTTAAATCAAATACAAAAACACGTGACCTTGTAATTAATGATGCAACCCTTTCCTTTTAGGAAAAGCTATAAAATCTTCCATATTGTTTAACCCAGGTGGATGGCAGGCATTCAGCCTAACCTGCCATTCATATTCCTTCCACCCAAGTTCTTCTTACGCATTAAACTTGTTGGCAACATTCAAAACTTCATCTAAAACACAACATTTAAAATCTGCATCACATGCATTTTCTTTGTAATGTTTGCCCAGCGCATTTTTATCATCTTTAATTGCTCACTGCATACTTATGCTTATATATCCTTCTATTTAGATGTCTTGTAGTGCGTCCAACATAGAAGGCTTTACATGACAAACACACAACTAAATATGCAATAAACTTGGCTTTACATGTATATCTACCTTTTAACTGGATATGATAAGTACAGATCATAATTTCTTTTACATCAATCATTAAAGAATTACATAAATTGCAACTAAAACATTTGTACATCCCAAGGTTGCACACTTTTTTGAGGGGGACTTAATTTGCTTTGAAACAAATTTTTAAAACTCCTTCCCTTCTTCTGCACAAAAACAGGTGCTTTCCCACTACTTTCATAACATCAGAGTTAAACTTAAATGGTTTCCAATTATTTGTAGCAATGTTTTTAATATACTGTGCATCTAAACTGTTCTCAGCTTGCATGGAAGTTCTAAAATCTACTTGCTTTTTGTGTGTCTCCCCCTGTACCCCCCTCTTTTCTCATTTGGTACCTTTCCTTGTAACTCTTTACAACTATTTTCTCTGGATATCCTCTGCTAATAAATTTGTTACATAAAGCAACACCTTCTCTTTCAAAATCACAGTCCTTGTCTGTTAACTCATGCACCCTCTTTAGTTGGCCTTTAACAATATTAGTTTTGGTCCTATTGGGGTGCATACTGTCATAATGCAAATAAGCATTATTCTGTACTTTTTTCTTAAAAATAGCTGTTATTAATTTATCATCTTCTTTGTAGATGTTAAGATCTAAAAATCTTACAACACTGTCATTATGTAAAGAAGTAAATTTTAAAAACGAGCATACTCCATTCAAATACATCAGAAAATTCTCCAGAGATTTAACATCACCTCTCCAAATTAAAAAGGCATCATCAATAAAATGCTTGAAGAATATAATATTCTCCATAAAAGCACTTTCAAAAACAATGCATCTTTCCTATCCATGCATGTAAATGCTGGCATAACTAGGTGCCAATGCAGCACCCATAGCTACACCATTAACTTGCCTATATAGCTTGTCATTAAATTCAAAAAAAATGTAGCTTAAAATAAGATCTAATACCTCCATTAATAATCTAAGAGTATTAGATAAAAAATTCTTTGATCTTATTAATTCAAATCTCATCATTTCCATGCCTTCATTGTTAGGTATTACAATATACAATGACTTCACGTCAAGGGTTACTAGAATATTGTTTTCCTGCACCCTGACATTTTTAATTTTATTCTTGAAGTAAAAAAAATCTTTGATATACGATGTACGTTCCTCCACTATCTGTTGTAGGTACTTATCTACAAAGATGGCCATGGCCTCAGTTTTATTCCCATTGCTGGCAACTATTGGCCGCATTGGTGGATTATCTAGGTTTTTGTGTATTTTGGGCAAACCAAATATATGACTCATCCTAGGTGCCTCAGCAGTCCAAAAATGCCTTATTTAATCAGTAATATGTCCTGTTAGAAACCATTCTTCAGTTTGGCCAACTATGAAAGAATAAACCTTTTTGATTTCACTAAACGTAGTTTCATAAAATGCCTCATCAGATAACATTTCTTCCATTTTACACACATAATGGTTTCTATTTAATATTACTAATGCATTCCTTTTATCTGCTTTGGTTACCAAAATTTCAACATTATTCAGTAACTCATTAAGCAGTTTTCATTTGAGTAACGTTCAAATTATAATGCTTGAATTCAGTTTTTTTATCTTACATTTCTATGATCTGTTGCTCACATATTGTAAGAAACAATTCCAATTCTTTTTTTAATGGTGGGTTATAAATGCTGGGCTTACAAAAAGCTTTGGGGGTTGCTGTATTTTTGGGAAACATAAATTTAAAATTTAATTTCCTAATATAATCCCTTAAAGCATTAATAGTATCACATTTGTTAGCCCTTCTAGAGGGCACAAAATTCCAGCCCTTCTTTAAAACATTACATAATTCATTGCTGATAAACAAACTAGACAAATTCACAATAACAAAAGCAACATCAGCAATACCTGTTACATTTAACTTTACACATTTTTCTTCTTCCAATTTATTTTGTGATGACTGTTCTTGTGGGGCATAGATGCTACTTCTGCCCAAGTCCTGCTCTGATTCCCATTGCACTAATAAACTCTCACCGGTTGATTGCACAGTTCTTTCTGAAAATCCTTATCAGTGTTCTCAGAAATGTTTCTTTCATTTGAGATGTTATTCAACAAACTGGGTGCATTAGATGGATTAAAACATTCATTTCTTTGGGCTGTTCGCTTCAATTTCTGCATAGCATTTTCATCAGCCTGTGCACCCTCCATTTCAGTTCTGGTTGTCGCAACCAATGTCTCCTGCTGCATCATGGTCACTCCCCTTCTTGATGATTGGTTGTTTTCATCTCCTCCCTCATAGTCAGCCTTATCTCTTAACAACTTTTTTGTTTTTCGTTTTTTTAACAGGTCATTTTTTTATTAAGTTTGTTTTGAATTAAGACAAACTTAGAATCAAAGTTGTCTGCATTCAAGTTATCCTTCAATTTTAAAAAAGACAGACCTGATATTTTTATTTACATCATCAGTCTTTTTCTTATTGTGGTCACATAACATTTCAACATACTGAAAACCAGTTCTTTGATTAAGGGCTATCTGTTTGTTGAGGAAATCAGATAAAAATCATTCCCTACAAGCATGACAGATATTTTTAAACCTTTGTGCACCCTTTGTGTTTTCAAACAACTCTAAAAATACACATTGTCCCATTGCAACCTTTTCAGTTTATGTATGTCTTTTTCAAGCTGACCAAACATTTCAAAGTAATTAGGGGTTAAAGAAAGGGATGTTACCATTAACTATTCTCATTCCTTTGAAAGGATCAGATGGAAGCACTAACCATCCATTGAGAGCCTCGTCAAATCTTACAAAAACTCCATCATTGCTTTGGGCATTGTAATAACTGGATGCAGTAAACTGATTAGTCTGCCCTTCTTGGTTTAAAATAATAGAGACACTTGGTGTATCAGTTAAGATACCACCTGGTGTCAGTGTCATAAAATTTCAACCTGTTTGGCTGTCCAAGTAACAATAAAAAGCGATCCAAAACCACACCAGACACTGGAAACCAAAAACTGAAGAACAAAACCGGAGAGATGAGCCAAAAAATGGTACTCAGTTTTAATGACAAAGCATACGCATCAAATAGTAAGTGCTTTCATCCGCACTGGACTTCTTCAGACTGAATAATGTGATTACAGTATTAAAACACTTTTAAATCAAATACAAAAACACATACCCTTGTAATTAATGATGTAGCCCTTTCCTTTTAAGGAAAGCTATAAAATCTTCCTCATCATTTAACCCAGGTTAATGACAGGCATCCAGCCTAACCTGCCATTCATACTCCTTCCACCCAAATTCTTCTTCTGCATTAAACTTGTTGTCAACATTCAAAACTTCATCTAAAACACAAAATTTAAAATCTACATCGCATGCATTTTCTTTGTAATGTTTGCCCAGCTCATTTTATCATCTTTAAATCTTTAATGCTTACTGCATATTTATGCTCATATATCCTTCTATTTAGCTCTCCTGTAGTGCATCTTATTTCATATCTCTTAGGGTAGAACACCTCCAGTCATTCACAACTGCAAGATCCACCCCTGACTGTCTGATGACTTCTCACTGAGTGTATGGGTTGGAGTGTGGCTTTTGTAGATGCCTTCTGAGGCATTGTATTTTTTATTCTAGGAGGCTTGATCAGTGCCTTTTTGAGA
>NC_056732.1:1297968185-1297973185 GCF_019279795.1 Protopterus annectens
ATATATACACACACACACACACACACACACACACACACACACAGATATATATATACATATATATATATATATATATATATATATATATATATATATATATATAGGTAAATACTAGGCAGTCAGTCTGCAGACCATTACAAACCTAGCCAATAATCTATAAGTTCCCAGTTTAGATCATAGGATCATAGGAGGTTATTAGGGTAATGGCCCTGGGGCCCTTATAAGCCTAGCCAAGACTTTATCCCCAAGAAAGAAACCTCAGTCAGCACTTGTCACCCCTGTCAATGAAGGACACAGGTGGAACCTCTGGGACATATGTGGTTTCCCATCCACTCATCATGGTTGCTCTTGAAGAGGGTCAGCGAGGTACTTTGTTTGACGTGTATGGGAAGTCTATTCCAGAGACAAGGCAGCCTGTTGGAGACAAACCTGTCTCTCCAGCAGGTTTTGCTGATGTCACATATTAGATTTAGGCCTTTTGAGTGGGTAATGCGGGAGGAGTTAGAGTTACAAACATGGAGCATCTCAAATAGGCCAGGGTCCGAGATTGCCTTGTAGGTGAGCCACAGATCACCTCTGAGCAATCTGTATAATACTGAGTAGAGTGATAGTGACTTGAGCCTGTCCGTCTGCATAGGACAGGTGTTGGAGGCCATGGATTCTCTTTGTGGTATTTCTGTGGCCTCTCCAGTTGGTGCAGGTGTTTGGAGAGGTACATACCAAATGGAGCGTTATACTCAGTTATTGGCCTAATGAGGGAGGAGTACAGAGAGGTGATAGCCTACTTTTTTTCTGGATGCAATCCCTTTACTTATAAGATGAACCATCTAAAAGGCTTTTCTGACCACTGCTGCTACATGATGGTCGAATGTGAGATTGTTGTCAATCTGTGTACCCAAGTCTGTCACCACATGTTGTGTGCTTAGGGGGCTGCCATTGCTGTGGTAATCAGAAGGGGGCGTGTTTTTGCCAAATGGTATGATAATATATTTATTTGCATTTAACTTAAGGCCATGTCTTTGGCACCAGTCATTTGTTGCTGTGAGTCCTTCTTGCAGTATGTTAACATCATTTGGGGAGTCAGTGACAGCACCCAGCTTACAGTCATCTGCAAACTTGGTCAGTCACAGGCCTTTTGTCTTTGCCTGGACCTCAGAGAAGTAGATACCAAACAGTAAGGGTCCCAGGACATATCCATGGGGAACACCACTAGTGACAGGTCTGCTGTCATAGGTGGAGGCACCTATTTTGACCTTGTAGGCCCTATCAGTGAACCAATTAGCCACCTACCTAATGAGATAGGGATTTATGCCAAGCTGTGTTAGCTTTTCAATGATGCCCAAGTGGGGGATTGTGTCAAAGGCTTTGGCCAAGTCAAGGTAAGCTGTATGTACTGACATTCCATCATCCAGGGCCTTGGTGACAGTCTCATAAAAGTCAACCAGGTTCAATTGGCAAGATCTGCTCTTGACGAATCCAGACTGGGTGGGGTCAAGTGCTTGGAGATTGCCTATGTCCTTATTTATGAGATCCATATTAATACGCTCCATGGCTTTACATATCAGACTTGTCAAGCTAATTGGACTATAGTTTCCAGGGTCAATAGTGGTACCACCTTTGTGCAAGGGGATGACAATGGCAGTTCTCCACTCTGCTGGGATGAAGCTTATACTTAGGCTGTGGTTGAATAGGTGCTCAATGGTGAAGCTAGTTCTTGCTGGAGATGGTGCAGAATATAGCCTGGGATACTATCAGGTCCCATGGAAGCTGTGTTCTTTGCTTGGATAGTGCCTTTGAGACTTGATCTATGGAGATGTGAGGTATGGGACAAATATCAGGGATGTTGAATGGGCCTTTGTGGGGGGGGCAGGGGGGTGAAGTTTGCACTGAACCTATCTGCCAACAGGTTGGCTAAGTCAACAGGATCAGTGAAAGTGGTACCATTAAGGACAAATTTTGAAGAAACCTGGGCTTTGCCATAGAGGTTCCTGATGTAACTGAAGAAGGCTTTGTGGTTTCCCTTTGTTTCAGAGACTAGTTTCAATTCATAATTAGGTTTGGAGGTTTTCACTAGTGATCTTATTTGCTTGTTGAGGAGGGAGTTTTTCCAATTTAGAATTTGTTCCTGTTTACCCTTGGACAACAGTTTCTTCTTTTTGTTGTAAAGCCTGTTGATAGAGGATGTCCACCAGACAGGTTTGTGTTTCCTTGAGGAGCAGGTTTTAGTTCTGTTGGGTATGGCTGAGTCCATGCAGTTGTACAGGTGTTTGTATACTGCATTGGTGTACTGTTCAGCATAGTTGTCTGCATCCTCTAAGGGGGGGGGGGGCGATAGTGTGAAGCTACTGATACCCTCCCTTAGAAGGTTTTATTCAGCTTTTGAGAAGTTTTTTAGCCTGGTTATGGCTGGAGGGGGGTGTTGGGCAGGATAAAAATGTCGAATGAGACAGACCGATGATCTGATCTCACCAAGGAAGAACTTATTATGGGAGAGGTGCAGTAGTCACCCATGTTGGTGAGAACCAAGTCCAGAATGTTATCTCCCCTTGTGGGGGATGAGACAAGCTGGTTTCGTGCATTAGAACTGAAGTCAAGGAATCATTAGGTGAGTGCACTGGTGCAGGAATAGTTCACCCAGTCTATGGTGGGGTAGTTGAAGTCACCAAGGATCAGGGTATTAGGGGGTACCTTGATGGAGTCAAGTAGGTCCAGGTAGGAGGAGTGGGTGTGCTAAGTCATGTAAGGGGTCTATATAGCTGGTTGTAACCTGGATGGGTGTCTTGCCAACTGTCAGTTGTACCTAGAGTAGTTCTAGTGTGTCATGCTGGCAAACCAGTTTGGAGGTGTGCTTATCCATCACCCTTAGTCTTCCTGTCCTCATTTTGTGGTCAGAATGTGTGGAATGAGGTATAGTCTGGTAAGGCTGGGTGCTCTCTGCAGCCTTGAACCTAGTTTCCATGACTGCACAGATGTCAGCATCTTCCAGTGTGAGGAGAGCCTCCAATGAGTGCATTTTCAGGTTAAGTCTCCCAGTGTTACGCAGTATGACCTTCAATTTGCTTTTTGACAGATATTTTAAGTTGGAAGATTTGTCTTTGGGACATTGCCTAAAATGGGCACAATGGGGGAGGCAAGAGTCTTGGCCAGAATCTGGAATCTCAGGGGTGACAGCTGGAGGCCATCTCTGGCAACGCATCGAGGCCTGTCAACCATATCATCCCAGGTAGACAGAAACTAGATCCCTTGGAATGACACCAGAATCTAAGCCAATTTTTGAAGTCAATTATTTTTTGTTGGTATTGTGGTATCATTCTTGGTGAAGGTTGGATGCTACTTAGGGCTAGGGTCATACCTGCCAGTGATACATACTCTGACAGCTCAATCATGTCTCTCTTCATATAGTCCAGGGAGGTACATCTCAAGTAATTCACAACAAACCGTACAGTGACACAGTCATACTTGTACCTGTTGTGGAGAGTCTTAAGTGCATGTGTGATGTGGCAGAGTCTGGCACATCACAGACAGCTGACCATAACCTTCTCCTTGTTGAGCCTGGTGAGGGGAATATTGGTGTGTCTCACAAGTGAGTCACCAATGACTAGTATGTTTGGTTTATTGTTATGCCTAATGGGCTGTGTTGGTTTATTGTCATGCCTTATGGGCTGTGTTTGTGAGAACTGGTGTGTTGTCTGCTGTATGTGATGTGTTTGGTGTTGTATGTGAAATGTTTGTGAATGTGTTTTGGAGGTCTCTGTTCTTTAGGTAAGTTTTTATTGAGGACCTCTGCATAGGTGGGTGGGTGTTGTGCTTGGCTGTGTGATGTGTGTGGTGTGGTGTTTGTGCTGGCAATCTGCTCTTTGCCAGGAGTATTGACTGTAGTGCGAGAGAGGATGGATTCCAGGTTACTGATGTAGATGCATTTCTCACAAGTAGAAGAATTATGTGGTAGGAAAAGAGGACTGTCAGTGGACATGAGTCAATTGCTACAGTGTCTCAGTATGCCCATGTCAACCAGGCTGGCAGGAGAAACTGATGAGAATTGTCCAGACATAGTGTTCTGAATACTTGGGTGGACTTATAGAGAGAGGGTTTTGATAAGGGTTTGTCCTCAAGAGTGTAGACCACAAAAACCTTCTTAAATGTAAAATAACTGCCCTGAAGCCCAAGTGCTAAAACCAAAACTAAGAGGCTTAGAGTAACAGATAAATGTAATCAGGCTACATCTTTCTTCTTTCGGCTGCTCCCGTCAGGGGTCGCCACAGCAGATGAACTGTTTTCATTTCTTCCTGTCCTCTGCATCTTGCTCTGTCACACCAACCACCTGCATGTCCTCTCTCACCACATACATAAACTTTATCTTAGGCCTTCCTCTTTTCCTGTTACCTGGCAGCTTCATCCTTAGCATCTTTTCCCCAATATACTCTGCATCCCTCCTCAGCACATGTCCAAACCAACGTAATCTTGCCTCTCTGGCTTTGTCTGCAAACCTTCCAACCTGGGCTGACCCTCTAATATACTTATTCCTAATCCTGTCCATCCTCGTCACACCCAGTGCAAATCATAATATCTTCAACTCTGCCACGTCAAGCTCTGACTCCTGCCTTTTTGTCAGTGCCACTGTCTCCAACCCATATAACATAGCTGGTCTCACTACCCTCTTCTAGACCTTCCCTTTCACTCTTACTGGTACTCGTCTGTCACAAATCATTCCTGACACTCTTCTCCACTCACTCCATCCTGCCTGTACTCTCTTCTTCAACTCTCTTCCACACTCACCATTACTCTGAACTGTTGATCCCATGTATTTAAACTCATGCACCTTTGCCACGTCTACTTCTTGCATCCTCACCATTCCTCTATCCTACCTTTCATTCACACATATATATTCTGTCTTAGTCCTACTGACCTTCATTCCTCTTCTCTCTAGAGCATATATCCATCTTTCCAGGGTCTCATCCACCTGTTCCCTACTCTCACTACAGATCACAATTTCACCTGCA